>NC_081413.1:547316044-547356044 GCF_030272615.1 Cryptomeria japonica | reverse complement strand
ATTGTCTCTCATCTACTCCCTCCAAAGGTAGAATTTGACTAAGATTTCTGCATCAATAGATCTAACAAAATCAACAATGGTTTCCATCGAAGATGTAAACCACAATAGATGGGGGGAGGGGGGTGGCAGGCTAATTCTAGATTGTATTGATTTTTTCTTGAATTATGTTCATGTTTTCATTTATTTGAGCTTGCAAGTGAGTCTCACTAGATCCAAGGGTAGAGGCGGGGGGTTTTGAGGAGGACAAGGTGGAGGTGGGGGATTAGGATGTAATAAATCATCAATGAGAAATTCATCCATGATAAGCCACTTGCATATATACATATGCATGCACATGTACATGTAGTAGACACCAAAAATTAATTAAATTAATATTTAATTAATTTAAACCTGTCAACATAATTAACCAGTTTAATTGTGTTAATTCCCTTCTTCTTAAGGTTACTTAAATCAAATTTAATCAATCTTATCACTATAGTCCAATAATTAATTTATTAATAAATTAATTATTTCCCCATTCTTCTAAAGTCACCTCAACCATTATTTCTTCTAAAACCCACTTAGTTAATTAAATTGAATTAATTAACCTAACTAAAGTGATTCCTACATATCAATTTCCCTAATCTCCACTTAGCCTAATTAATTCTTCCTCAATCATACTTATCATTATTCTCCAATTTTATATTCATCCACTCATTCTCTCTCATCATGTCACATCCTCCTAGCTTTCCCACTGCCTCTCTAATCACTCATTAAGCTACCTAATCAATCTCCTCAATCATTTGTAAATTCCTAATCACCTTGATCCTTTCAAAGAAATTCTTTTTTTTTGTTAATCTCCCCATGCATCCTCTTCCCAAGGAATTTTTAATTCCTTTATCCATTTAGTCTTCCCACACATTCTCTTATTTTAAATTTTTTAATTCCTCTCCCCTTTCTCCAAGGATTTTCTAATTCATTTTTCTCTTCCCAATGTACTTGGGAGATCTTCCCCATGAACCTTGAGAGGTGCGGAGATAAGAAATGTCTTTATGGCATATCTCTTGAATCTCACACCTTGTCCTCTCAATCCATGTGCTCCCTCTCAAATCAATCTTGACCCTTCATTCCAAAATTAATCTTGGCCCTTCATTTTGGCCTCCTCCAATATATAAATTGGAGTCTCCTCTCCTCACAAATCATCCACTTCTCATCTAATCTTATGTTGTTAATTTGAAATCCAAAATCATCCATCATACCATCATAATGCCCAAATCTTTTATCACCCAATCCATATCCATCATCATTCAAATCCAATCTAAATCCAACCAATCTTGTTGTGTGTGGAGAGAAATCCATATCCCAATCAAAGAGCTAATCCAAACAAGTTAAAAGGGGGCGCATCCTTGGCTTCACCAATAGCTCAACCAGAGGAACAAGAGAGTTCTCTTTTGCAAAGTATAAGAAGCTTGGTTTATACTTTATTTGGTTTTTTTAATGCTTATTTGGGTTTAAAGTAACCATCTAACCTTGCATTGGTTTTCCTTTGCTTCATTCTGGCATGCCCAGTGGGACCCACATCCCAATTTCTAACATTTGTGTGAGTTTTTAGTGTTTTTAGCTCGCAGTTTTTCGCTTCAGTGCATCAGAATGCACATCAGCGCATCTGCCTCACTAGTTCAACGTATCTGTTGTCAAGCAACGCGAGAGATTTGAAATTTAAATTTTATGACCGTCATTTTGCATGTTTTTGGTCAATCAATGCGTCCACCTACAAATCAGCGCCTCTGCTTCACTGTTTTGATGCCTCTTTTTGAAAAATATTCCCGCCTAGCTTTTCTTTTCAAAACTTTTATTTAAAAATTATAAATCAGCGCTTGCACACGTGAATCAATGCTTGCACAGGCATCAAAATGTGTGATCTTAATGAAATAATCCTCCTGTCTAACTATTTTTTGAATTTTTCATTAAAGTTTGCGAATCAGCCCTTGTGTAGGCGAATCAACGCGCGCACTTAGTGAAAAGAAACAGTTTTTGTAAAATGGGCATAACTTTTTTCTCGGGTGTTGGATTTTCAAAATTGAGTTGGAAAGGGGAATCGAAGATCTAAAATGGGTTGTCATTATATTTTGAATATCATTTTTCAAAAATTATTTTAAGACATTCAAATTCAACCCTTATTTTTTAAACTTTAAATGCACATAATTTTAGCATATGAAATCATTTTTTTATGAAACGTTTTTTTGAAATTACCTAGAAAATCATAAGGAAACTAATTTTGCAAATTTTTTTGGGCTAATCATATTATGTTTGCAGCTTCTTTTTTTCGAATGCCCAAGATCAATCATCATAAACTACTAATCATTGTTGCAGGACGTTTTGTTGAAGAAAGTCATGTTTTCCCACTAAAGTAGATTTTTCTTTTTCATATCTTAGTTTAGAAAACATATTTTTGGGGTTAAAAAGAACTTGTGTTTTTTGTGTCTTGTGCACTTTCACGTGTGTAGGGTGGACCCACCGTTACACTTAGTATCCTCTCCCCTCGCCTTCGTGGATCTTGGGTGTAAGAGAAAATTGATTAACAACACCAGTCTTTTTCTTTTTGTAGTGAGGGGTATTCTTGATGGGATTTGATCAGCTCACAAGGGTATCTTGAATTGGGACACATCAGGGATATCGACTCTCTCGACGTGATCTCAGGCGAATTTTTGGAACCTCTATATAAATATGTTGGTTAGACGGCTGAAGTGCTAAGTGAATTCGACGTATGTGGGGGTCTTACCTGCACCGATGAGCTCAATTAGAGCCTTAAGTGGCCTTCTTTGAGAATCCGTTGTTGGATTGGTGATCCCTTGGAAATCTCACTAAGAACCTTGTTTTAGTAGCCCAAAATCTCATATTCATAGTGTAGGGGATGCAGATCGTACCCGAAGTTACCTCTCATGTACCCACTCAAGATGAGACATAAATTCCCCATAGAATAGACCCTTGGATCTTTGGGGTAAGAGAATTCGGTATGCATGAGAAGCAAGTGCGTTGTAAGGGGGAGCCAGTGCTACTAGAATCTCTATCTATCCACTTATTTGAGGTATCACTTGTGTGAGAGACCTATTGAATGGTTTCCATCTTCCAACCTAAGTTGTATGTCTAATGCATGTCTTCATTTTGTACAAAACCAGTGAAATTTTGTTTGGGCTAATCTAGGCCCCCTTCACTTTCATGCTTATCATAAAGCGTTTCTTTGGCCAATGTGCTTGTTATTGTTTGATTTCTCTTGCCAAGAGTAGATAACATCCAAAACATTCCCCAATTTGACCAAACCCTTCAATCTCCACTTAGTCACTGTCAAACCTCTATTTTATCTCCGTTTTGAGCTAAACCCCCGATCAATTTTCATCCATCCAAATGATGATCAATCCCCAACCAATATCTTTATCCCATCATCAATCTATTCCTAAGTAGCCTTCCCCTTCTTCTTCCTTCCATCAATCCATAAACATTTTCTTCTCACCTTCGAGGACTTAACACAGCAACCTAATCAAATCTCCAAAATCCCAATCAATTAATCAATATTCCTTTAATCCAATCATCAATCATCATTCCTAATCCAAAGTCAACACTTCATGAAAATTTAATTTAGACCTTTATCTTTAATCAATCAATCAATTGGCTTTTTGTGCTCGGGAAAGAATCTCCCCCAAGTACCTTTGCTTAATCATTTAGGTTGATCAAAACCCTAAATATTTCACCCTAGTTTGCTTAGGCACACAAGTCCACCCTAAGTAGAAGAAGGCTTAATCATTTGGATCCTTTCACCCTATTTTGCTTAGGCACACAAGTCCACCCTAAGTAGAAGAAGACTTAATCATTTGGATCCTTTCACCCTATTTTTCTTAGGCACGCAAGTCCACCCTAAGTAGAAGAAGGCTTAATCATTTGGATCCCTTTGCCCTATTTTTCTTAGGCACGCAAGTCTACCCTAAGTTGAAGAAGGCTTAATCATTTGGATCCAGTTGCCCTATTTTGCTTAGGCACGTAAGTCCACCCTAAGTAGAAGAAGGCTTAATCATTTGGATCATTTTCCCTATTTTACTTAGGCAGGCAAGTCCACCCTAAGTAGAAAATTTACTTAAATTTAAATTTCACTTCAAGACTTGAAGAAGAAGTGATCAGACTTAAGAGAGAACTAAGAGATGCTAAGTATCAAATTAATAATGGATTGAAACCCAGAGGTGGCAATGAAGTGCTTGATACTATGCCATGTTCTCAAAAACATTGTAAAGATAAAGGTGGACTTGGTAATGAAAATGGTGAATTTTCTAAGTCATTTGAAAAGAAGGATAAAGGATTAGGAAAGGTCAAAACTGAATTGAAGAACTCTAATAAAGATCAGAATTATTTCATTTTAGACTGGAACTTTTAGAGCTCTTGGAACTTGAAGAATTTTTGGAGACCTATCATTTATTCCAGATATTCCTCATCCTTTAATGGTAACTAATTTTCATGCAATAAATTTGGACATAGAGCTAGTGAATGGAAAAGTCAAATAAAAAATCAATTATTTATTGGAAATTATCACTATTGTAATATGTTTGGACACAAGGCAAGTGCATGCAAAAGTAGGTTGATTTGGAATAGATATGGAATTTCAGGTTTTAGCAAAGATGTTCAATCTTTGAATGGATATTATTATGTTTGCAATGTATGGGCACAAAGATGTTGAGTACAAGTTAAACATGAGTTTTGGAAGAAGTGGAAATGGTAGAATGAATTGAAGTAAATCACAACAATGTATGGTATGCTATAACTGTAATGAAGGATATATTGTGAGACATTGTATAAGAAGGAATGGGAAGATAATTGTGTTGGAAACAATGCAACAAACTGAGAGGGGGGGGGGTGAATTATTTTGTACAAAAATCCTACACAACTCAAACTTAAATTCAGATATGATAATTAACAACTATAGCACAAATCAACACCATATCAATAATACACATAACACTTTATTATACCAACTTTATCATCTCCAAATCTTACTACACCACCATCATACTTTTCCATACTCACAAACTTACTCTTATCACCTGTCATGTGATGAGAGAAACCACTATCAATAAACCATTCATCTTTCTCTTCAACTTTAGTAGCCAAAGCTTTCTCTTCAATAATGTAGCTAGTAGAATCAATAGTCACCAGATCATCTTCCTTGATAGCAATGAACACCCATTCATCTCCTAAATTTACCTTCTCAGACTCATCATCTGTCACACCTTCATCAATAGCATAATAACACTTCTTCTTATATTTAAGCTTGTAAGGCTTCAATGGATTCTTAGGAGTTCTTTCTCTTTCCGGACACCTTGAGGCAAAATGTCCTATCTTATTACACGAAAAGCACTTAAGAGGAAACTTACCTTCATACTTATGGGAACCCTTAGGCAGTCTTCTTGAAATCGGGGCTTCAAGCTCTTCAAGATCTATTTCTTCTTCTTCAGGCTCTTTCATCTCTTTCTCATATTTGGATACCCTTGTAGAATTCTCCTGGATCATACTTCTACTTCCCAGATACAGTAGCTTTGAATGTAGATTCTAACTTAGGAGGGACTTCACCAAATTCACTCAACTCAAAAGCAACAATCTTCCCAATCAACATGTCACATCTATCACAGTCTAGATCTCTTCAATAGCAATAACCTTGTGCTTGTGAGTATGAGGTAGGGATCTTAACACTTTAGTTACAATCTCAAATTCTTCTAATACTCCATCGGCACATTTGATATTCAACACAAGCTCATTCACTCTCTACAAAAGGAGGTAATGTTATCATCTTTGCCCATCTTCAACATCTCATACTTTCCCTTCAAGCTCTGTAACTTAGCAAATTTCACATGGCTATCACCTTCATACAAAGTCTCTAGCTTCTTCCAGATCTCATGAGCAATTTAAAAATCCATCACATTAGTCATCTCAGAATCAGTCAATGCACTCAACAATGCTTCCTTAACTCTAATATTGAATTCAACTTCCTTAATCTCATCCAGAGTAGTAGGACCATTTCGAGGAACATTATACACATTCTTAGTAATCTTCCAATAGTCTTCACCGATGCATCTCAAATGACATTCCATCCGGTTCTTCCAGAGAGTATAATTCGATCCATAAAATCTTGGACTATCCTTCTTAAAAGAAAAGGTTGCCATCCTGGATCTCCTCAAGCGACCACGCTTCTTCTGAAAGATCTAGCTCTAATACCAATTATTGGCAACAATGCAACAAACTGAGAGGGTGGGGTGAATAAGTTTGCACACAAATTCTACACAACTCAAACTTAAATTCAAATCTGATAATTAACAGTTAAAACACAAATCAACACCACATCAATAACACACACAATACAAGATTTTTGACATGGAAAACCTGGTTAAGGGAAAAACCACTTTGGGAACCTACCCACAATGAGATAATACCCTGCTAGGAGTAAATGAAATATTACAATGGGGAATGCACATGCATTCAAGCACACTGCCTAGAGCTCATTGCTCAAATCACAACATGAGAGGGGCTACAACCCTAAGGAAGACTAATGTAGGAGAATCCTTGGTTCTTGGCAATCTTGAATCAACCAAAAAATATTTTTTATTTTAGTTTATTTCTTGTTTTGCAGTTTTAGTATTTTTTCTAGCATTTCTTTTTGTTTGCTCACCGGATGTTGCGAAGCTAGATTTGGCTGGTAGACACATTCATCAATCTTATCCTTGGTCTGCAAATAAGTCGATACAATCTTGACCATTAGAAATCATAACAATCACTTCACATTCTTCAAGAAAATTCCAACCACTCCATGATCACTGCTTCATCAAACTTTGTAACTCATCTCATGTTGTGCATTAGATGCAATCCACTTTGCTCCTTCCCTAGACAATAAACAAACGCTCCAAAACAATTTGAACTTATCCTCGTATAATGGTCACACGTGTCTCCATCATTACCGCTCATCAGATAATAAACCAACAAACTTGATTGGTTAGGGTTTAACAATTGATAGGGTTTACCAGTTACATTGCATAGAAAGGTTTAACCCTTTACACCAGTTTACTGGTTCAACTCACAAACTTAACATATCGGTTTACTACATCTTCCATAATTCTCTTCTTACAGGTTACTAGCCAATATCAAAAACAACAATATCGGCAATAACATAAATACCATTACCGGTTCAATTGACATCAATGACAACATATCATTAATGCAATCTATATGAAAAATGCCAACAAACTACAAATGCCAACATTCTGATCCAGGTAGTCCTGTTGTAAAAGTAGTTATTAATGGAACACAAATAAAAAATGCCTTGATAGATTTGGGAGCAGCCATAAATGTGATGACCAAGGATGTCATGCATCAACTTGGCATTACTAGTCGTAGATCTACCCCAATAGTTCTGCAGCGTGCTGATAGTTCTACTGTCTGCCTTGATGGGATGGTTAAGGATATTGTTGTCACACTAGATTCTTGGGAATATCTGGTTGATTTTATGATACTCTCCCCTAAGGCAACATTGGGGGGATATCCAATCATTTTGGGAAGACCTTGGCTTGCTACAACTGATGCATACATAGGTTGTAGATAAGGGGATATGACCATTTTAGATGGTATCACTACCAAAAATCTTGCACTTTATTCTCTAGCACAACCACAACTTGATCAACAGCAAGTAGTATGGGCAAATATAGGAGAAGAAACAGAGGAACTCAATTTTGTTCAGCAACTTATGATGTTGACATGAGAACCATTGATAGAACTCCAAGAAGATGACAGGGTACTCTCTAACATCATAGAAAATCATTATGGGGTAGCTCAATAGTCATGTGGTACACTAACAAATCCTTTGTATACTCTTCTCCCATCCACAAGTTCTTTGGATACTCTTACAACAACAAATATATTTCATACCTTATTGCCACAAGAAATCCAAACCCCTTGTTTATCTGAAGCATCTAATGTTGAGTCAATCACCCAAGTAGAAGTTGCTTCAACAAGGAATCTGAATATCAATAGTCAACTCACAACAGACCAAAGGTTGTCATTAATAGAACTACTCAAAAATTGAAAATAGGCCTTTGCATGGGATTATCATGACATGAAGGGATTAAATCCTACATTATGTACCCACATAATTTACATCAGAGAAGACTGTAAGCCAGTTAGATAGCCTCAACGAAGGATTAATCTTCCATTAAGGGAAATAGTCAAGGAGGAACTACAAAAGTTACTAAATGCAGGATTCATTTACCCTATTTCAGACAGTCAATGGGTATCTCCCCTGGTTATCATCCTTAAGAAAGGAGGAAAATGGAGAGTTTGTGTGGACTATAGAGAGATTAACACTGCTACTAAAAAAGATCAATTCCCAGTTCCATTCATCGATCAAGTGTTAGATTCCTTAGCATGCAAGCAATACTTTTCATTTTTGGATGGGTTTAGTGGTTATAATCAAATTAGAATAGCTCTTGAGGACCAAGAAAATACCACCTTCACTTGACCTTGGGGAACATATGCCTATGCAGTTCTCCCTTTTGGTCTATGCTATGCTCCTGCAACCTTTCAAAAGGTTGTTCTCAGTATATTCTCAGATATTTCCCATGATTGTATGGAAATTTACATGGATGATTTCATTGCTTATGGAGCCACTTTTGAGGAAGCATTGCAAGATCTTTCCAAAGTATTGTAGTGGTGTGAGGATCATAATTTGTCCCTAAATAGTGAAAAATGCTTCATGATGATGCAATAAGGCATAGTGTTGGGACATTGTATTTCTCAGTCAGGCATTAAAGTTGATCCAGCCAAAATTGAGGTAATACTCAATCTTCCTACCCCTACAAAGCAAAAGGATGTAAGATGTTTCTTAGGACACGCAAGGTACTATAGGAGATTTATTAAGGACTTTAGCAAGATGGTAGGACCTTTGTATACTCTTTTAACCCAAAATGTTGCATTTGAATGGACAACAACATGTGAAGAGGCATTTTCTAAACTTAAGGGAGCCTTAACCCAGGCTCCCGTGCTTAAAGGACCTGATTGGTCTCTACCTTTTCACATTCACATAGATGCATCAAATTCTACAATTTGAGCAGTTTTGGGACAAAGGCACAGAGTTTTGGAGAATGCAATTTACTAGATCAACAAAATTGCAAGGACCTGAGCTGAATTATATTGTTACTGAGAAGGAAATGTTAGATGTTATCTATGCCCTTAATATGTTTAGGCACTATATCACTGGTTATCAAATCTTTGTGCATACTGATCATGCAACCATTAAATACCTTATGAATAAAAGTTCCATTTCAGGTAGATTAGCACGGTGGTTGTTGTTAATGCAAGAATTTGACATCACTATCATTGACAAGCCATGTAAGGCAAATGTAGTGTTAGACTTTCTTTCTAGAATTCAAACACATGATACTCCTACAACCATTAATGATTCTTTTCTGGATGAGCATTTATTTTCAATTAATATGAAAATACCATGGTATGCTGACATAGCTAACTATTTAGCAACTAACAAAGTCCCTCCTCATTTCTCACCAAAGGAAAAAAGGTTGTTGGTAGAGAAGAGTTTCAACTTTTCATGGATAGCAGATTGCTTATTCTATACACGACCTGATCAAGTTATGAGGCAATGTGTTAAAGAAGATGAAACTTATGATATACTTCATGCTTGTCATGATGAACCTTGTGGAGGACACTTTGCTGCCAAGAGAACAACTCTAAAGATACCGACTACAGGATATTATTGGCCAACTTTGCACAAGGATGCAGTCAAGTATACCAGGAAATGTGATAGATGTTAGCGAATGGGAAGACCAACTCGATCTGATGAAATGCCTTTGCATCCACAAGTGGTTGTTACACCATTTGACAAATGGGGGTTAGACTTTGTTGGGCCAATTGATCCATCATCAAATGGTAAGTCATACATTCTAGTATGTATTGACTACTGCACAAAATGGGTTGAAGTCAAAGCATTCAAACATGCCAGGGATAATAAGGTACCGTAATTCTCGTATGAAGAGATCTTTACTTGATATGGAGTTCCTAGAGAAATTGTAACAGATCAAGGAGCACAATTCACTTCCAATCTGATCACTGCCCTGGTCAATGAATACAATCTAAGGCATAGGAAATCTACTCCCTACCATCCACAGGCGAATGGACAAGCTGAAATTACCAATAAGGAACTTGAATCTATATTGACCAAGACAGTAGCTCTTCATTGTAAGGATTGGTCTAGCAGGTTATTTGAAGTAGTATGGGCTTATCAAACCACTTGGAAAACCACGGGTTTACACCCTTTGAAATGGTGTATGGGACAAAATCTATGATGCATGTGGAATTTGAACATAAAACCCTGAGAACAACCATAGCCTTGGATATGACTCTCTCTTCATCACAACAGGAACGACGCCTACAACTTAACACCTTAGACGATATCAGAAAGTCAACCCTGTAGCACGCATAAACAATTCAGAATCAACGCATGAAATGGAATGACCGCTATATAAAAGATAAAACATTTGAGCCAGATGATTGTACCCTTCTCTATGATTCAAGGTATAAGGATAACTTGGGAGGGCAGCAGACACGCTAGTTAGGTCCTTATGAGGTGATTGAAACATTCTCTAATGGTGCAGTACGATTGTCCACAATTGATCCTATCAGGTTCAAATTGTTGGTAAATGGTCATCGCATGTGCCTCTATCACAAGCCTCTTTTCAAGGACGAATTCATGAAGCAGTTCTCTCCACCAGAAAATCCCTAGATTCCTGCAACAATAGGCGGTGGCTTTGTCGTTACGTCTTCTTCCTAAATCTTTGTTGTATGCTCATAATAAATACTTCCATCCCTAGTGGAGGTACATTTCTGCACAATAAATATTCCATTCCCGCCTTCACTCATTCTTTTCCATTTCCGTCATTCATTTTTCACCTTGCTTTCCATGCATAGCAGATCAACTTCCTATATAATAAATTTATTCAGATGCAGTCATTCTTGCACATTGTCAGGTACACTCATGTGTATTTATTTTTGTTACATGCATATAATTAAACCATATTTCCTATCATCATGATATTTGCATAGAATCCTTTTCAATCATTTTCCGCATGTGTGGACACCTGTAACACCTTAGGTTGGGGGGGAAAAAGTACAATGTGAATTATTCTCGCGGATAATTCTTATGTCATTGCAGATTGAGTTCAATTTTTTCAAAAAAAAATTGGTCTGAATGATATTATGTACTATGTTCCTTTTGTCTATCTTTAGTTATTTTGAAATTGCGTCTGGGTTCCGACCAAATAGAGCATATTTTAGTTGCAGCTTTAGGCATATCCATTCCATTGGTGAGTTGAGAGTATTATTGTTACAATGGGAGGTCCACCTATTCGTCATGAACCGATAGTTCATGAAATCCTTCTCCAAGACCAAGATTGTGAGCCAGTATTCCGTAATAGTGGGTGGCTAGATTATTTTCTGAAGCTGACTGAGTTTAATGAGGAAATTGCTAGGGAATTTACCTGCACATTTTCAAATGGAGAAGCCCAGGTAAAAGAGTTGAGAGTTGTGGTGACAGAGGAACGGATTGTGGAAGTAACTAGGTTGCCAACAGACGGAGAAAAATTATCTGAATCAAAAGACGCACGAAGTGCGAGGGTAGATTTTACACGACAGGGAGACCCACCTTTGGTAATCAACAAACAGGGGGCTAGACGAGAATGTTTTCCCCCTGAATGGAGAGCAGTTACATTATATGTCATGAAGTATTTAACTTGCGAAGGGAGGTTCTCATGTCTACATTCTCATCATTTCAAGCTTCTGAGCCATCTATGCCACGAGAGAAGGATGAATGTTCCAAACATATTATTCAATCTTCTTTCCATAAGCTCAACAGAAATGCAGAAAGGTAGGCCTCTCTCTGTTTCTCATCATTGTCTGATTAAATTATTAGTTGAATGGTCTTTAAGAGATGTCTCTCTGATGCCTTGGAATGAATTCATGGAAATTACAAGATTTAGGGTAGATAATGTGGATCCAGTGGAACCACTCCCATCACAGGAGAAGGAAAATTTTGAGAGACTTGGTTCCCCTATTGAACCCTCATCTTCTAGGATATCCCCAGAACAACATGTTCCTGCAGCAGAGGAAACCTCAAAAGAAGAAGCCTCGACAAAGGTTCCTTCACAAAGCCTAATGAAAACTAGGGCTACTACACAGAGGGAAAAGGGCAAAGAAAAACAAATTGACACATAAAAGAAAGGAGGAGAGGAGTAAAAGTGGGGATTTGACCCCTCCTATTGCCAAGAAAAGGAAAATTGCAAAAACAATTTCTCCCGCAGCCACTAAAGTAGTAGAGGAATTAACTACAGGAAGCAGTCCTGCAGCCACCCAAGAAAAATCTTGGAGAAGAAGAGGTAGGCTTCAGAGAAATCCTAAGGGTTAGAGGCAATCAGAGGAAAAAAATATCAACATTCTAGTTGATTCTCTAGAATATGAGCCACATAGTCCTCATCAGAGTGATGTTCCTTCATCCCCACCTAAGGAACTAAGAAGAAAAGAAGAAAAAGATAAAGAAGAAGAAAAAGATGAAGAAGGAGAGCTGCGGACCCTTCATGGGAAGCTACAGGAAGAAGTAGGTTCTGATGGACTTGATAGTTTAGCATCCGCCGCAGAGCAAGTTGTTGAAGCAAGAAGCGGAGTTGAAAAAGAAAAACCTAAAGCACTTGTTCATAGACCACCAAGTTCTCTTACCAGTCATGTAGTGGCACTTGCTCTTTACCAGGAATGAGAATTGGAAAAAGAAAAAATGCAGAGGGTAATTGACCAATTGAAGAAGATCATTGAACAAAAAAGATGAGGAGATTGCTCAACTTAAAACTAAGGTAGAAACGGTAGCCACTATGGTACCGCAACTAATGCAATGCTGAGCACCTCCTCAGGTTTACTCTCTGTATTTAAAGGAACAACATATTTGTTTCTAGCTGATGAGATTTGTCAATGATCTAAGTCCCTCTTTGCAGATACCTGAGGAATTCTATCATGTTTATCAGACATCTCCTACAACCATTAAGAATTTGCTTTGTGAATTTTATTTACATAATTACGTTGTTCTTGATGATGTTTATTGGAACCCTCTCCTCTACATTGGAGATATCCAGTTGAGAGATTTCATGTCATGGGTGCAAAATGAAATTGCAAGGGGAGAGCAGTTCCAGATACATAGAAAGGAAGAACTTGACCTTTCACTACCATTAAGAGCTCAATCAAGAGAGCCAAGAAGACTTTATTTTGACTGACAGAAGATTGTGTATCAGCCAGACTTTGAGAAATACATTATGCCCTTAAGAGAAGAAATATATAAGGAGTATGAGAAAATGGCTCCAGGAGAAGGGCAGGTGGCAATAGGACATTTGGTCCAACATTGGAATAGCCTGCCGAATGAGTTGAAGCAATCTGAGCCACACTCCCTACCAAACTATCATGCAATGCTAAAGAGAGCACCCAAATATATACATTTGGGAAGAACAAAAGGGAGACATTGGTTGCCCCTCAGTTTTTAGCCACCAATCCTCCAATGCCCACTAATGGGATGCAGAGACAATGAACCGCCATATAATGAAGCAACCAAACGCTCTAGGTGGACACGATTGGAAAAGATGAAAATTTTTTATTGGAGTTTGTCTACAGGGAGTTCTGGGTAGGTTACTCCTGGTAATTTAAGAATCAATGCCAGAATTCAGAACTTTCTTATTGTTGGAGAATCAACAAGAAGTTAGGTTGGGGGGAAATGACGAGCCC
The DNA here is from genome assembly GCF_030272615.1 of Cryptomeria japonica. Classification (NCBI taxonomy): domain Eukaryota; kingdom Viridiplantae; phylum Streptophyta; class Pinopsida; order Cupressales; family Cupressaceae; genus Cryptomeria; species Cryptomeria japonica. The sequence goes on along the minus strand of NC_081413.1, from coordinate 547,342,211 downwards.
AAATAATAGCTCCATTTTGATAGATTTTTGTCATAGTATTCCTACCTAGGTCTTGTGTTTAGACAATATTTGGATCAAGAGACTTTCCTAGTTGATGCATTTTTAAGTGTTTCTGGAACTGATTTGTCTGATACTTAAGATTGTCATTTAATGATTTCTAGTGGGTTTATCTATGCAAAATATTTGAATCAATCTTAAATGTGGTTTAATTTATGTCATGCTAACATTGGTAGATAACATGCTTTTTGTACACGTTAACACCATGATGCAGGTTCAGTCCCGAAGGAAGGAAGACTAAGCTAGCGGTTTAAAGGAACATCAAACATACTTCCACGATGTAGACATAGTCAAAAGAAAGCAGCATTGAAGGAGGTCGTAACCACTTGATCGCTTCTTAAGAAAAGTGGTTTGTGGATATTTATGGTTGTTCTTAGTGGAGCTTAAATATAGGAAGGAGATCATGCTATATCTTCTCAGCTGCAGGATAAATGTTGATTTCCTGCGTTGACTTCTTCTTTTGGTATAATAAACCTATTCACCTATTCCGTTGGAATATGAGTTGATCAGTTAGGAATCTGTTATAAGTTTTCATATAAATAAAAGGTCTCTCTCCTCTTAGGAGCAGAACGACCATAAACTTTGCAATATCCAGCTCTCAAACTTATGTATTTTGTAGTCAACTCAGAATAAAGAAATAGATGTTATTTTGAGCTTATCAGTTGTTGTCTGAGAATTTTGGATATACTCACTCAAGGGGGGCCACTTGGTGAGTAGACCTTTGTGTTTCTTTTAGTTAGTCTCCATTTTGCAATAGTTGTTGTTTTGGCAATTGATTGTTCCTGCAGCCACTGGAAATAGTTCCTGTGTTTGTTCCTGCAGCCACAATGGGTAGAGTAGTTCCTATCTGCTTGCCAGAACTTTATCATTTGGTGGTAGTTTCTTGAGTTAATTTTTGATTATTATATTTCTGCACATTTATTTCAGAGAATTTCATTTCCTGTAGTAGGATAGAATGGTTGCAATATGAACTTAGTGCACATACCATGCTGACTCGTTTCAAGTTTACATCCCTGGTCGATGGAGTAAATGAGACTTTGCTATAGGAAAGCTAGTTGTTCAGTAAGGATGTCCAATCCCTGAATTGAGTTTTATCATCTAGTTGCCATTTCGGTTGCAAGGACCAACAATGTCAGTTATTTTAAGACTTTTGATAGTAAATGTTTTATCAAGAGAGTTGACTATGTTAGTAAGTTTGATGCTAAGAGTGATGAAGGCATATTTCTTGGTTACTCCACCAAGAGTAAGGCCTACAAATGTTACAACAACTAGACAAAGAGAATCTGTGAGAGTACTGATGTTCGAGTGGATGAGTGTCCTGAAGTTTCAAGAGAAACCAGTCAGGAGAAAAAGGAAGATGAACCTTACATTCTAATCTTGGAACCAGAACCGATGAAGCCAGAAGTTGATGAAGTGAATGTTGTTGTACCAGTTCAACCGGAACAGGTAGATTCTGCAGAAGAAGATGATGATAGTGAGGAAGAAGAACCTGAAGATAATGATCATGTCATTCCAAGGTATGTGAGACTCAATCATAATCGTGACCAAATTATTGGAGATAAAGATGTTGGAGTATTAACCAGAAGAAGAATTAGAGAGAATTCTTGCATGATATCCACTATTGAGCCTAGAACTGCTAAGGAAGCATTTGGAGATGATCACTAGATCAAAGCTATGGATGAAGAGCTTGACCAAATTGAGAAGAACAATACATGGACCCTAGTACCCAAACCGGTGAACAAAAATGTGATAGGTACTAAGTGGGTATTCAGGAATAAATTGAATGAAGATGGAGTAGTAGTCAGAAACAAAGCTAGATTGGTATGCAAAGGTTATGCACAGGAAGAAGGAGAATAATATGGCGAGACATTTGCACCAATTGCTAGATTGGAAGGTGTTAGAACTCTACTTGCATTTGCCACATATAGGAGATTCAAAGTATATCAGATGGATGTGAAGTCAAAATTTCTAAATGGAATACTGGAAGAGGAAGTATACATTGAACAACTAGATGGTTATGCTTTGAGTGATGCAAAGGATATGGTGTGTAAATCACACAAGGCACTATATGGTTTGAATCAAGCATCGAGAGCATGGTATGAAAGACTACATTCACACCTAATGAAGATAGGTTTTTAGAGAACCAATGAAGACATCAATCTGCATCTCAAATCTGAAGGAGATAAGATTCTAGTTAGTGAAATGTTTGTAGATGATATCATATTTGGAGGCAATGATGACATGAGTGCTGACTTTGCAAATGAGATGAAAAGTGAATTTGAAATGTCTCTGGTAGGAGAGATAAAATTCTTCATAGGTTTGCAAATTCAATAGATGAAGAGTGGTATTTCTATCACACAGTCTAAATATGTGAAAGAGTATTGAAGATATTTGGAATTTGTGACTGTAAACTAGTTGGGACACCAATGGTTACAAGTTGTAAACTATCCAAGGAGGATGATGCCGCATTTGTTGATGAAAAGGAGTACAAATCAATGATAGGGAAACTGCATTATGTTGTTCATAGTAGACCAGATATTGCTCATGCAGTTGGTTTAGTTACCAGATTTCAGAAGAACCCAAAGGAGACACACTTGATAGCAACTAAAAGGATATTCAGATATTTGAAAGGTACTATTGACTATGGATTATGGTATCCATATGAAGGTAACTTTGATTTGAAGGTTTATACTGATGCAGACTGAGCAGGAAATGTTGATGACAGGAAGAGCACAACCAGTGGTGCATTATTTCTTCGAGGAAGACTTTAATCTTGGAGCAGTAAGAAGCAGAGTTGTATATCACAGTCCACTATTGAAGTTGAATATGTTGATGCATATATGAATTATACCTAGGCAATCTGGATGAAACATATTCTTGAAGGATTCAAGTTGAAGATTTCAGAACTGGTAAAAGATTCTATGTGATAACAACAGTGCAATTAATATCTCAAAGAACTTGGTGTTGCATGCAAGGACCAAGCATATTGAGTTGAAATATCATTTCTTGAGGGATAAAGTGCAGAGTAAAGATGTGTTATTGGAGCGTGTATCTACCAAGGAGCAGCTAGCGGATATCTTTACTAAACCTCTGCCTAAGACTACTTTTGAGTATCTTAGAGGTCAGCTAGGGGTTGTACCCCTACATGAGGTCAATTGAGTAGATGCAGAATACATCAGTCCTAGAGCTAATTGAAGAATCTTGAAGCATGATTGTGTTAGTTAAATGAGAGAGGGGGGGGGGGGGGGTGAATCACATAAACTCACAATACAATGTTCTAATTAGATTCAACCTCAGTAGAACTTACTTGATATGAAACTATGACTGTAAATCATCAAAACACATTTAACACTAGATTTAACGAGGAAACCCTAATAGGAAAAAACCACTATGGGATTTCGGACCCACAAAGAAAATATACTCTTCTAGAGAATGCTCGGTTAAAAGCCAATCCTGTTAAAGATTACATGAACACATTGCTAGATGTGACCCGGTCAAGGGATTTCCCTCAGATCTATCAGAATCTTGCACTTTGTTAGAAGTGACCTTGTCAAAGGATTTCAAACACTCAATTAGAATGTTACCTTGCTAGAGGATTTACAAATAAGACTGCAAGGCCAACTCGGTTAAGAGATTTCCTGTCACTTACAAAAATAAATAACAGTAATAAAATATATCTACAACTTCACATCTGAAATGTTATAGCAGACTCTATGTGCTCAAAATAATCTTGTCATAAGACTTATCTTCCTCCTTGCTGGGCTTCTCACTCTATTCTTCAATCAGATCTTCAATCTTCTATACTCGGTAATCACCTCTGCAGCATCACTGCTCTTCTATTTGCCTGCATACTTTGTTCATCAACTTTTCTTTATTTATAAGCAATTCCTAAGCGCTTAATCTCCTTAATCACATTTCCCATGATTAATCTTAGCCATCGGATCTTCAAACTTGACTAGGTTCATTGAATCCTTCGAACCGAAAAACGTCTTATCTTGCCTTGAAACTTGTATTCCTTCCTTGGTACTTGTGCTCGGTTATGACCGTTCAATTTGTGCTGTAGATCTAACTCTTGAATTTTCATTGCCGTTGATCCTTAACAAACTTCTTGCACGACATTCCAATCTTCTATAAATCTCCAGCTCATTGGCATCCTTCATTTAATAATGTATTTATTCATCCAATGCATTCTGTTACTACTTGGTTGATACTCAGTTAATTCTGAACTTTACTCAGTAGACATTCTGTATTTATCTCAGTTATTGTCTCGGTAGCTTTGCTTGCTGACGACGCTCGGTGACTTCTTTCTTCTTTAACTGACACCGATAACCTTGGAGTATACTGACTGGCTCCCTTCTCGGTAAAATAGAATAGTTTCAAACCTTTACTCATTCTATTGCATGAAATCTTTTCTCCTTCTTATTCAGTCTTCGAATACACATATATAGGATATAAAAACAATCAAAATATCATAATCTCATCACTGTCTAACTCGGTAATAGTTTCCCATTGAATAACTTATTAATCCCCTTCATTTTCACATTCTTTCTATGTCACTTACCGACATCTTTATACTCATCAAAACATACTCTTTAAGATATGGCAACATCATACTGAATCAGAAAATCAATTGCTTGACATCAATGACAAAATAATATTATTAAGACAATAATCATCCTTTATCAATTATACTATCAATCTTCAACAACCTTCTCAATATCATCATACCAACAAACTTATTGTAATGCCAACAAATTGGTGTAGAGTGGAGTTATTCGACAGGGGGAGCATCAAATTGCAAATTGTTGATGCAAAACAATGAAGTATGACACTACTTGTTTTACTTTCACTTTGGCATTGTTGTCAAAGGGGGAGAATAACTTTATGATTGATAGAGAGAAGAATAGTACCTAGTTACCAGCTGAAGACATGGAGACTCAGTTAAAGGAGAGTACATGGTAAAATGTAAACTAGGATTCCTATACCAAGATTGCATTGATGAACTATTGTGTTGTCATTGATGTCAATTGTAACCAGTATATGATGTTGTTATGATGTTGTTTTGCAATCGGTAGGTGAGATTGTGAAGGAAACTGGTATCACTTACGAAGTAGTAAGATCAACTGGTAACCCTACCTGTTGATGTGCCAAACCCTAACTGATGGAGCTTGGTGAATCGGTTGTATTGGTTTATGATTAAATGATGAACGATAATGATTATGCCATCTATGCATGTTGTACGAGAAGAGTTTCAAATGGTTTTTGGTGCATAGAGATAACAATTTTATCTTAGGAATGACCAAGTACATTGCATGAAGTGGAAACCGCATGATGAGTTACATGAATCGATGAAGTGGTGATCAAGGAGTGGTCAAGGTTGTCTTGAATAATGTGCAATGATTTCTATGTAATCTAATACTTGAACCGATTTGTTTGTAATCTCTATGAGATCTTAGGTTTGTGATGTATTACCGACCTATTGTTTTTCATATAAGGTCGATGAGTTGTTTTGTTGTAGTGTTGGCAATTTTTGGTTAAGTGTTAGTGTGATTGGTTGCCGAACTAGAAGGTGTATCTACAATATGAGTGAAGGTAGATAGGAGCATGGAAAGGATCTGATCAAGTAGAGTAGTGCTATTTACCAGATCAACAAACCCTTGCTATTCTCTAACAATTATAATAGTCAAATCCCTTAACCGGGTAAGCCTTAACAAACTTAGTTCTATCTAAATCCTCTAACTAGGTGATCTATTAGCTTGGATTTCAAATGCTCTACCGAGGTTACTCCTAATAGGGTATTGCTTCTAACAGGGCATTATAGTCAATCCCTTAACCAGGTGGTCCCTAACAGGATCTGTTCTTAACGGGATATTTTGTAAAGCTTTAACAGGCTTGGCTCCTAATAGGGAGAACTTCAGAAGAGTTTAGAATACTTGTGGGTATTCATCCCCACCGTGGTTTTTCCCATTTGGGTTTCCACGTCAAAATCATTGTGTCAAGTGGTGAATGGTTTTTGTGGTTATGTTTGCTATGGTTAATTTACTTAATTGTTAAATCCACTTAGATATGATAAGATGATTGACAGTAATCTGAAATGTTCTTTTACCATTATTAGTAAAGTACTTGAATATTTTTATTAAATGGTTTCAGAGTTTCAGAGCTTTTATATTGTTATTTTGTTATGACAGTCAACCAGTATACTTGACAGTGCTATTGCAACTTGCAGTTCAGTGTTTGAACCAATTAATTCAGAGATTGACTTGTGAGATTGTTTTTGAGGTTGGTGAAAAGTTTTGTCAGTTTTCTATCTATTGATTCACCGCCCCCTCTTAGTAGTTGTCTGAATCCTTATTGATTCATCATACCATCAACCTAGACCTATTTGCTATTGTTGATGCTTTTGGATCTTTTATGTTTCTTGTAGAGCCTGATTTTGTTGTTTCCAACATTCCTTAGATTATGAAGGAGAAGTTGAGGTTGGAGAAGCAATAGCATATCAATCGATGATCGATCCAGAATAAGAGCGATTCTTGAAGGTTTTGAGTAGAGCGAACACCAAACCACATTTTACACTACTAGATTATGATGGTAAGTTGAATTCAAATGAATTGATGGATTGGATCTCGAAGATGGAAAAGTATTTTGATTTTGAGAACACCGCAAAAGAATGGAAGGTGAAATATGTTTGTACTAGGTTGAAAGGTCATGCGTCTCTTTGGTAGGAACATTTACAGGTTGATAGACAAAGAAGAGGTAAAGAAAAGATCAAATCGTGGGAGTGGATGGTTAATAAGTTGAAATCGAAGTTCTTGCCAATCGACAATCAAGTGAATATGTTCTGAAAGTTGCAGAACCCAAAGCAGAAGGAAACTAGTGTAAACGAGTATACCGAAGCATTCTACAAGCTGAACATTAGATCCAGACACATCGATGATGAGGTTGAACAAGTTTCTTGATATTTGAATGGATTGTAGATGTCGATACAAGATGAAATCAGTTTGATCAAATTGCAGAGTGTTGAGGAAGCCTATCAATATGCATTGTAGGCAGAGGAGAAGTTGAATAAAAGACATGAGCAGAAGTAGCGAGGAAGAGGCAGGAGATTTCAAGGAGGAAGATCCTATACCGGAGGTCGAGGAACCTATGCAGATTAGATTAAGGAAAAGGAAATTAGCCAAGATGGTAGTGCATACCGAAGAGATGACATAATTTTTTACCAGAAGAAAGAAAATAAAGGTTACTAGAGTGAGGGTTATGGAAAGGAAGACACAAGACAAGAAAAGAGAGTGTTTAAAGGGACCTGATTTAAATGCGGAGGAGAAGGACATCATGTCTTTGAATGCAAGAAGACAAAGAACTGTGGAAGAGCAACCTTGGCAATAGAACAACATACCAAATCAGGTAATAGACTAGAGTATGGAGAGTTGTTGATGATGAGGAAAGCATTATATCATACCAGAGGAGAACAAGAACCCTTGCAGAGGAAGAATTTGTTCAAGACAAGATGCAAAGTAGCCAGTAAGTGTTGTAAAGTTATAATTGATAGTGGTAGTACTGATAACCTTATTTTGGAAGAAATGGTGACTAAGTTTAATTTGGAGAGAATGCCCTATAAAATAGCTCAGATTCAAGATGAGCACAAGGTATTAGTAATTTAACAATGTTTGGTAAATTGAAGATTGGATCTTATCATGATGAAATTATATTTGATATTATGCATATGGATGCATGTCATATCTTGTTGGGTAGACCTTGGCGGTATGATAGGATGCGATGCATGATGGAAGAAGGAATATATACACTATCGTGGCTAATGGGGAGAAACAAATCTCGTTTCCTTTGGAGGAGTTCGTGAAGAGTGAAGTTTGTACTATTACCAAAATTTCTCTAGTTTATGGAAGGAAGTTCCTAGATGGAATGAGACATGATAATATGTGCTTTTTCTTAATTCCTAAGAAGACTGAGAATACGGATCCTAAAGAAGAACCACTGGAGGAGATAAAAGAGTTGTTGATAGAGTATGGAGACATCATTTTAGATAATGTACCTAGCAGATTGCTCCCTATGAGAAGTATCAGTCATTTTATGGACCTGATTCCCGGAGCTAGTTTGCCTAATAAAGCAACACATTGGATGACACTAGCAGAGAATGAGGAGTTGAATAGACAAGTGCATGAGTTGTAAGGAAAGGTTTGATTTAAGAGAGTTTGAGTCCTTATGTAGTTCCAATAGTGTTAGCGCCTAAGAAGAATGGAGAATGGAGGATGTGTATTGATTTCAGAGCAATAGACAAAATCACAATGAAGTATTGATTCCCTTTGCCTAGGATGGATGATATAATGGATTGTTTGAGTGGAGCTAGATATTATACAAAGATAGACTTGAAGAATGGATACCATCAGATCAAAATCAGAGAAGGAGATGAGTGAAAGACAAAATTCAAGACAAATGAAGGACTGTATGAATGGTTGGTGATGCCTTTTGGACTAACTAATGCACCGAGAACTTTCATGAGATTGATGAATGAAGTATGAAGAAATTTTTGGGTAATTTTTTTATTGTGTACTTGGATGACATTCTAATTTTTAGTAAGATAAAGGAGGAATGCATGTTACATGTAAGACAAGTTTTGTAGAGGTTGAGAGAAGAGAAGTTGTTGACAAACATTAAGAAGTGCAGTTTCATGAAGGAAGAGTTAGTTTACTTGGGATTTGTGATATCTGCGGAAGGATTGAAGACGAATACTTAGAAGGTAAGAGAAATTGTTGAATGGCATACACGAGAGAGCATTGGAGAGCTAAGATCATTTCATGGATTGGCTAGTTTCTGTTGGAAGTTCATGAGAAATTTTAGTTCAATTTGTAGCCCTATGATTGAGACAATGAGAGGATATAGGAAGGATTTCAAGTGGATAATCAGAGCAAGTAAGAGTTTTGAGTTGCTGAAGCAGAAAGTGATAGAGCAGCCTATGTTGGCTTTACCGGATTTCAATAAAGTATTTCAAGTGGACTGTGATGCTAGTGGGAATGCTATTGGAGCAATGCCGAGTCAAGAGGGGAGACCGATAGCTTAATTTAGTGAGAAATTGAATGATGCAAGGAGGAGGTATTCAGTGTATGATCAAGAATTTTATGCCATAATTCAAGCATAAAAGAAGTGGAGACATTATTTGCTGACTAAGGAGTTTGTGTTATATACCAATCATCAAGCTTTGCAATATTTAAATAGTCAAGGTAAGTTGAATCAAAGGCACATGAGATGGGTAGAGTACTTGTAGAGTTATACTTTTGTTATAAAGCATAGGAGTGGAAAATCAAATAAAGTCATTGATGCCTTGACCAGAAAGAGGAATTTATTAACAAAGATGAGAATAGAAGTATTGGGTTTTGAGGAATTGAAGAACTTGTATGAGGATGACCCAGATTTTGCAGAACCTTGGAGAGCTTGCATATAACCTGTAACGGTGGATAGGAGTAAGTGGTTGGATTATTTTATTTAGGATGAGATGTTGTTAAAAGGAAATTAGTTATGTATACCCTAGAGCTTTATGAGAGAAAATCTGATAAAGGATAAGCATATTGGAGGATTAGCCGAACACTTTGGAGTAGAAAAGACAACAACATTGGTAAGTGAAAATTACTTTTGGCCTCAGATTCATAAGGATGTTAGGAAAAAAAATTAGAGCTGTAGAATTTGTCAACTAGCAAAAGGTGCTAGTCATAATGTTGGACTATATAAGCCTTTGATAGTTCCGGAGAGACCTTGGGAGGACATAAGCATGGATTTCATACTTGGATTACCTAAAACACAGAGAGGAAATGATTCTATATTTGTGGTGGTGGATAGATTCTCAAAGATGACACATTTTATACCCTATAAGAAGACAACGGATGTAGTGCATGTAGCTGATTCATTTTTCAACAAAGTAGTGAGATTACATAGATTACCTAGGAGCATAGTTTCCGACAGAGATACTAAGTTTGTTGGATATTTTTGGAGGACACTTTGGAAGAAGATGAAGATAGATTTGAAGTTTAGTTCTACTTTTCACTCATAGACTAATCAACAGACAAAGGTAGTAAATAGGAGCTTGGGAAACTTGTTGAGATGCTTAGTTGGAGAGAAAATTGGAAGTTGGGATTTGATTCTTGCACAAGCAAAATTTTCCTATAATAATTCAGTGAACAAGAGTACTGGAAGAACACCTTTTGAAACCATTACTAGAGCACACCCTAGAGGCATATTAGAATTGAGAGATATCAGTAATGAAGATAAGAGGAGTGTAGAAGCAGAAGAATTTGTAGAGCATATGAAAACAATGCATACTCAAGTTAAACAAAATTTGGAGGACATGGACAACAAGTATGAGGAGAAGGTAGATGAGAAGAGGAGACATAAGGAATTTGAAGTTGGAGATGAAGTGATGGTGTATCTAAGAAAAAAGAGATTTCCAGTTGGAACTTATAACAAGTTAAAGATGAGGAAGTTTCGACCTTCTAAGATCTTGAGGAAATTCAGTTTCAGAAATGTATATGAAGTGGAGTTACCAGATAGTTTGGCTATTTCACCTATATTCAACATTACAGATCTACATCGAAATCATGACATAAAATTCAGTAAGGACAATGTAGCAGACTTTGAGAAGTGGATACCTCAATAGATACTAGATCAGATTGAATAAATTTTGGATAGTAGAATTGGACATAGCACTCGCAACATACAATACATAGAGTATCTTATGAAGTGGAAAGGCAAACCAGTTGAAGATTCATCTTGGATTTATCATGCTGAGGTGGATTGTCTTGGTTTTCCTTTAGCCCTAAAAAAGTGAGAGGCACACTTTTCAATCAACCTTGGATGTTTGATGTAGGAGCACCCTTGGTTCTTGGCAATCTTGCATCAACCAAAAAATATGTTTCTGTCAGTTTGTTTCTTGTTTTGTAGTTTCAATATTTCTTCCAACATTTCTTTCTATTTTCTCTTTGGATGTTGTAGAATTAGATTTGGTTTGTAGACATGTTCATCAATCTTATCCTTGGTCCATGGGATGTTTGGATCTTTTTCCGACAAGTTATTGCTTTCAAAATATGGGACAATTTTCTTTCGTGTTTACTAGAGCCGCTTGGACCTATTTTCTATTTTTTATGCTTGTGGATCTTTTTCATTGCTTGCAGAGCTTGATTTTGTTGTTTCCAACATTCCTTTGCATGTGGCTGACCTTCCCTTTGGTCCACACTTCATCCTTTAGATTTTCTGGAGGGATCTCTTTGGCAGAGGTTGACCTTGTTGTTTTACATGTTTCATCTTGGGTCGACGCGGATCACCCTTGGTCATATAAATCAATTTAATTAAGCATTTAGAATCAAGTTTTTAGAACATATAAGATAGATATAAGGATTACGAGTTCTGGAGTTGGCTTGCATTCTTGATTGAGTCAGATGTTGCATCACATAAATGTTTTGTACTCAGGCCTGTGAGCTAAATTTGTGAGTCTGGATGTTGCCAATAATTTGTAATCAATTTCTATGATATAATAAAACTGATTATGCATTGCCTCCATCACATTGTGTTGATTGTGTTTTGTTTTATCTACTGCAGGGTCTAGACTATTCTTCTTGAGGACCCTCCTAGCCGTGGCTGCACCAAAGACTCACTATCATACAAAAAGATTTGGATTACACCTAGAGAATTATGAACTAATGAAATAACATCTCCTCATGCCTAGTTATAGTTCTGGTTAAGCACATAAACTCAAACTTTGCACTATCACACTTCTGTACACTTCTTCTCTGCTACTGAAATTTCAAATCAATGTTCAGACATGTAGATACATCTCTCCAATGAATATTACATGTATTATACAAATCATCAACCTATATTTCAAGGTCGGCTCAACCCTCAACACAAATTACAAAATAATAACCATACACGCTACACCAACACATGCAGACCAAAACATGTTAGCTAAGACATAGTCTAGACCTTAATCAATACCACAAACACAAAACAACTCCAATAATTATGCCTCAAACATCCGCAACATGCTAAAATCACCATAAATATTGCATAACATGAAGAACACCACCAGATCAAGAAAATGATCAATAATGCACACAACGATCAATGCAGACCAACAACACAGATAGAACACGATATAGAAACATCCAAAAGCAATGTGAATTACCACAAAAACAACCTTAACATCACATCTTACTAGAATATTCATCATCATTATACCAAACCTCAAGAATATCAACTCAACTGATTGTCAAACTAAAAAATTCACTTGCAGACCTCCAAATCATGAACCATCCGAATTGAGGACACACCTGAACATCCCAAACACTTTGCCAAATTTTCAAACCAAGATATTGCAATTCTAGATCAATGCGGAGAACAAACTAGAATACTGAATAACATGAACAATTGAAAACCAACCTGAATACCAGATCACACAACTCGATCAAATCACCATGCGGAACATAGAAACTTCTGTTGAATCAACTAGAGATAAGTATCTTAAAACCCATTAAACCGCAACAACTCAATTGCAACACACTGACCATACCAACACATTTAATCTGACTGCAACACTGGAAGACATAGAATAATATGTTGATATCAATGACAAAACATTGTTCCAACAAACTTCTCAACAATATCCAACTTATTGATCCGGAAAAGAAAATTGATATCCATTAGGAGAAGGAGAAAATGAAGATGAAATGGGTAAAGAAATCAAAAGACAAAGTGGAAGATAAGATCGAAGATGGATCTGCACCTACTATGGGTTTTGACCCTTCTTTCAAAAACTAATTCATTAGGAAGGTGATTTTGATGGTTTTTGAGTGAATTTGTTGATCCAAAACTTTTTATGTGGTCTCTGGTGTACAATGTATCAACTTTTTGAGGAACTCTTTGGAAACCCTAAGTGACAAGATGTATTGTTTTCTTGAATTCATTTTGTCAAATTGTGATTAAGGAGCTGGTGAATGTGAAGAGAGGCAAAGGTGTTACTGCATTTGATCTAAGGTATTTTCAATTTTTGGTCTTTTTATGGCTAGTTCTAGAATTTTCATTGTGCTTGATGAGCCTCGAATTATTTTTGGAACTTGTTTGTTTATTCCTATGGTAGAAGACCTTGTCAGTTCTTTTTATATTGTCCTCAAAAAATTTATTCATAAAGAGGATGTTCACTATTACATTCATGTTTCTATGGATGAGTATGATCGTAGAAAAATCAGTGACTTTAAGAGAACTTATCTAGTTGACGGTTTGCAGAGGTTTAAACCTGATTATGCCAATCTAGGGCACATGGGGTTGGATTCTTAGAGCAATTTTCCTATGTTTTCTGATGAAGACGTATTAAGGATTGTGTTGAGTAGAATTCACGAAGATTAATTATGGTTGGATCAGCCATACCTTATTTCCAGGGAAGCCCTAAGGAGTGTGACTAACTTATGCTCTACTAGAAAAGTGCTTGCTCTAAAATCAATGAAGAATGTGGAAGTGAACAAGCTAACTCGAGTTATATGTGATAAGTGAGCTCTCCAAATTGACAACATTATAGATTTGGGTGTGAGATATGCGACGATGGGAATTTCATACAAAGTTTATTTTAAAAATCAAGAAGGATCTTCCTCCTCTAAGACAGTCTGTGTGGCTTATCAAATAGTAAAGGAGAACAAGGATTATGATTTGTGTGAGCTCTTGAGGCGTCAACTACTAAACAATCTCTAAATGACAAAGGATGAGAATTACCCCTTTCGGTATGACTCTCTTATTGTTTGCTTGGTATTCTACTTTCAAATGCATTACGTGATATGAAAAATATTGTGTGGAGAGAATATATGATTGTTGGTGCACAAGTCAAATAGTATTTGGAGAATTTGGATAATGGTAAGGATGCTTGTTGTAATTTATTTATGGATCTTCGAAAGGAGACAATTTGCAGAAACATAATTTCTCCAAATGTTGTAGATTGGTATATGAATGAGATTACTTTCATGGTAGATAAGGACAACTGTTTTATGGAGGCTATAGTGTCAAGGACTTCATGGGTGTTAAAGCTTCCCTATGAAGTATATGAGGATGGATGCATGGGTATATTGAGATTATTCTTAATTTTCCTAAACATTTGAGTGCAAAAATATTTGTTACTTTTGATGAGATCATGGAAAAATCTGGTGGTAAGAGAGTTGATGATGTTGGTGTGTCTTCAGAAGGAGGTGTTACAAAAGTAAAAAGGACTAGGAAGTTATCTATAGAGGCCTCTTTCTCTATTTATAAAGTATTAAAAATATGTGCATGTGAGTCCCATTGAGAAGGAAAGTACAAACATTATAGTGGTGGAAAGTGATGAAGGTGAACTAGAAAAGGTTGGTGTGCAAGGAGGTGTTGTGAAAGATAAAAATTTTGTTAGTTCCCCTGTTTCTTCTGGGGAAAGTTCTCTTGAGGTTGATAAAGTACTTGATTTAATTGAATGACCTAATGGATTGAAGGATATTGGTAACCTGTATCTTACAGTTCCTACAAATAATTAGGATGTTATTAAACAAGCATTTGTTGCTTATTTTCTCTGGAACAATCTTGTTCTTGGTGATGTTTCAGAATTACTTCCAGAAGTGTTGGTGGAAATGTTGATTGGATGTATGGATTCCGTTGATGATAGTGGTGGTTTAGATGAACCATGTACTAAGATAAACCTAGTAGACAAGATGACAGAAAAATGTGTAAGGAGACATGAGAATCTTAAACTTAATTAGGAAAATTTTAGAAAAGTGATTGATAATGTTGCATGGTTATATCGTTATTGCTTGAGATGGCCTATTGCTACAAAGAAATTTAAGGATCAGATAGACTCTATCGAGTCTCAACTTAATGCATTGCCTTATTCCTTTGTGTGTACGGTGAAAATGGACAGTGAAAACAACAAAATTGAAAGACTAACAAGGATCAACCATAAAACCCTAGCCTAACAATGAAAAGCATCCACCATACACAAATTGGTGCATGAGCACCTAGCTTCATTTCATCACAGGTTTGATAGCAGATTTGATTTTTATTAATCTTGAGTTGGAAAGTTTGTCTAAGATGTTTTTGAGTTGTTCTAAGTTGTTTGGATGAGTTTTGAACTCATTGTGTGGTTATGTTTCTTGTTTTCATCTTTTTGCTCAAAGTTGCCAATTTGGAGTTGCCTGGCAAAATGTTGGAAAAAGTGAGTTTTCAATGTGTTTTTGTTTGAAAAAGTTTTTAGACATGTTTTGTTCTTGGTTTTTAGGTGTGAGTAGTGTTCTTAGGTGATTGGTAGTCTTTGAGATCAACCTTGCATCATCTAGGCATTAAAAGTTGTCATTTTAGACATGAAAATGTCAAATTTGAGTGCTCTTGGACATGTACCTATCAGTATAGGAGGATAAATGACTTGTAGAGGTATTTATTCTCCTCCTTTAACCATTGTAAGGGTCAATTATTTGGAGATATCAAGCATTTTGAAAGTTTGCACTAATTTTACCTTGTTTTTCTTTATGTTTTAGCTCCATGTGAGTAGCAGTCCGTACACTTGCTGTACGTGGCCGTACTATTTTTACATTTTCAAGTTCTCTTATGCTTCCTGAAGCTTTTCCCTTTGGTGGCATCAAATTTCATTAAGTTTTGAGTTCTAAGCAAAATTATTTGGTTTTGACAATTTCACTACCTTGTCTAGGAATTTGCCAAGGATGCTTGATCAACTTGGCTTCTTGAAGCCCTAAATGTTCATGGCTTCCCAAGAACTAGTTGGTCAACTTATAAGATATGTAAGTACATGTTTTTATTTCAAAAAATGTAGGTGCAAGAAGTTTTGTGGCCATGGAGCCTTAGGCAAGTGTGCCATTTGGCTAGGGTCTTTGAAGAGGTTTGATGCTTTGCTCTTCTATAGAAAATGCATTCATCAGGTGGACAGACCTGTTTTGATGTTTAAAGTTGTATGTGAAAGCAAAGAGGCTTTCTAAGCCATGATAAGAATGGTTGCATTTTTTAGTTTGTGAAAATTGTGTAAAAAAATAGTGAGTCACTGTTTTGGTGTTGGTTTGCACCCATTTGCTTACTCTCCACCATATTTTGGTGTTTGTAAAACCTTGTACCTCCTTTAATTTGCTTGAAAACAAGAACAAGGAGTGGTATTTGACCCTACCCATGGGTTTTGAGATTGCCAAGATCAATTAATGATCCTTTAGGCAAAATTGTAACGCCCAACTGGCTGTAACAGTCAATTATGACTGATTTTTGCATTTTAGTTGTGTTGTTTATGCAATCTTCCTCTTCCAAATAGTAGGTATGAAGGTCAAAAAACATTCAAAGACATTGCATTGATAAAGAAAGCACCAAACTATTGGTATTGATTGCTTTCAAGATTTGTATCCCAATGATGATGATTTTGTTGCTGCTTATAAAGTTTGTCACGCTTTTGAGAATCATTTCCATAGTGAGTATGCTAACTATACATTGCAGAATGGTTTGTTATTCAGGGGAGGATAGATGTGTGTTCCTAAAGGTTCCATGAGAGAAAACCTTATCCAAGAGAAATACAATGGGTGTTTGAGTGGCCATTTTGGTCTCAATAAGACCTTAGAGTTGGTTCAACGCTTCTATTACTGGCCTAAGATGCAGAGAGATGTCAGAAGGTATGTTGAGTAGTGTATGGTATGTCAGAAGGCCAAAGGTAATAGCACTAATGCTAGTCTATATCAGCCACTTCCCATTCCTTCTAGGCCATGGGAGTGCATCAACATGGATTTTGTTGTAGGTTTACCAAAGACAAAAGCAGGGTATGACAGTATTTTTGTGGTTGTTGACAGATTTAGCAAAATGGCTCACTTTATACCTTGCAAAACTACTAATGATGCTAGTCATATTGCTTTCCTTTTCTTTAAAGAAGTTGTCAGGATACATGGTTTGCCATCTAGCGTTGTGTCAGATAGAGATGTTAAGTTTTTGGGTCATTTTTGGAAGACTTTGTGGAAGAAATTGGGTACTAACTTGTCTTTTGGCTTAGCTTATCATCCACAGACAGATGGCTAAATAGAAGTGGTGAGTAGAACATTGGGTAATCTACTTAGATGTCTCACCAAGGAGTATGGACAAAGCTGGGATCAGCTCATTCCACAAACAAAATTTGCCTATAATGATAGTGTAAACAGATCCACTAGTAAGAGTCCATTTCAGATTATTTATGGTATGCATCCAAAAGGTGTTTTTGAGTTACATGATGTGACTAAATTGCAACATGTTAGTGGGACAATAGAGGATATGGCACAGTCTCTGAAAGAGATCCATGAATAGGTTAAGCAGTCTTTGCAGGACACCATAGCAAGAGTCAAGGCAAGGGTGGATGCTTCAAAGAGGGATGTCCAATTCTCAGTTGGAGATTTTGTGATGGTGCATCTCAACAAGTCCAGATTGCAAAAGGGAGTTCCTACCAAGTTACAGATGAGAAGAATAGGGCCTTGCAGGATTTTGGCTAAGTATGGTCCTAATGCTTATAAGATTGATTTACTTGCTGATGTTTCCTTGTCTTTTAATGTTGCAGATTTGGTACCTTTCAAGGGGCAGCCTCCAGAAGAGACTCAAAGAGCTTCAGACATTTCACATTCCCTTTTTGATCTATCTCTCCCCTCTTCTTCTTCTCCCATTCCTGAATAGGTACTTGATTCCAAACTCATCAAGAAGACTAGACAACATGACTAATTTGAACATTTGATCAAGTGGAAGGATCAAGCAGCCTCTAAAGACACTTGGATACCTGAAAGTGACTTCCACAAGGTTGGTATTCCTCTCTCTTTTCTGCCCAAAGGAGTCACATGACTTCTTTGTCACCGGGGGAGTATGGTGTAGGAGCACCTAACTTCATTTCATCACAGGTTTGATAGCAGATTTGATTTTTATTAGTCTTGAGTTGGAAAGTTTGTCTAAGATGTTTTTGAGTTTTTCTAAGTTGTTTGGATGAGTTTTGAACTCATTGTGTGGTCATGTTTCCTGTTTTCATCTTTTTGCTCAAACTTGCCAGTTCGGAGTTGCCTGGCAAAATGTTGGAAAAAGTGAGTTTTCAATGTGTTTTTGTTTGGAAAAGTTTTTAGACATGTTTTGTGCTTGGTTTTTAGGTGTGAGTAGTGTTCTTAGGTGATTGGTAGTCTTTGAGATCAACCTTGCATCATCTAGGCATTAAAAGTTGTCATTTTAGACATGAAAATGTCAAATTTGAGTGCTCTTGGACATGTACCTGTCTGTACAGGAGGATAACTGATTTGTAGAGGTAGTTATTCTCCTTCTTTAACCATTGTAAGGGTTGATTATTTGGAGATATCAAGCATTTTGAAAGTTTGCGCTAATTTTACCTTGTTTTTCTCTATGTTTTAGCTACATGTGAGCAGTAGTCCGTACACCTACTATACGTTGCCGTACTATTTTTACATTTTCAAGTTCTCTTATTCTTCTTAAATCTTTTCCCTTTGGTGGCATCAAATTTCATTAAGTTTTGAGTTCTAAGCAAAATTATTTGGTTTTGACAGTTTCACTACCTTATCTAGGAATTTGGCAAGGATGCTTGACCAACTTGGCTTCTTGAAGCCCTAAATGTTCATGGCTTCCCAAGAACCAGTTGGTCAACTTGGAAGATATGTAAATACATGTTTTTATTTCAAAAATGCAAGTGCAAGAAGTTTTGTGGGCATGGAGCCCTAGGCAAGTGTGCCATTTGGCTAGGGTCTTTGAAGAGGTTTGATGCTTTGCTCTTCTATAGCAAATGCATTCATCAGGTGGAAAGACCTGTTTTGATGATTAAAGTTGTATGTGAAATAAAAGAGGCTTTCTAAGCCATGATAAGGATGGTTGCATTTTTCAGTTTGTGAAAATTGTGTAAAAAAACAGCGAGTCACTGTTTTGGTGTTGGTTTGCACCCATTTGCTTACTCTCCACCATATTTTGGTGTTGGTAAAACCTTGTACCTCCTTTAATTTGCTTGCAAACAAGAACAAGGAGCGGTCTCTGACCCTGCCCATGGGTTTTGAGATTGCCAAGATCAATTAATGATCCTTTAGGCAAAGTTGTAACGCCCAGCTGGCTGTAACAGTCAATTATGACTGTTTTTTGCATTTTAGTTGTGTTGTTTATGCAATCTTCCTCTTCCAAATAGCAGGTATGAAGGTCAAAAAACATTCAAAGATAGTGCATTGATAAAGAAAGCACCAAATAGATGTTTGAAAAAGAGTTTTGACAGTGGTAAATCCAGGGTAAAGTGAAAAAGCAGTGAAAGAGGCAAAGTGCAGTGATAACAAGTTTTGACAGTGAATGTTTCATTGTTTTGTAATTGCCTAATGCCTTTTTGTGCAGGGATAATGTGGTTCTCCTTTGTCACTAATGGAAGACATGTTTACATGTTTTGAATGTAATTGGTACTCATGCATTAATGTGTTTGTGGAAAGCAAGAAAAGGAAAAGTTGTAAATGTTGCACACTCCTTATGAGCATCTTTTGTAAAACCTTGTTCTCTAACCTTTGAAGGTGTAAAACTAATTCATTTTTGCCTAATTAGTATGTGACATGGTAGAACTAAGGTTGCATGATTCACATTGAGGGTTTCTAGCTTGCAAGTTGATTCTTGCCACCAAAACCCTTGCAAACCCTTCTTTTTGCACCCATTTTTGGGACAGTCATGGAGGAGGCCTAATGGACCCTAAGACTTAGAAAATCCTCAAGATCTTCCAAAAGGGCATCCAAATATAAGGTTCTTTTTGTTTGGAAGTCCATCGTTGGAGCAAGATGAGCACAAAACCCCAAAAAGAGGGCTAATTCCTTGTAGCCCATTTTAGGCCTAAAATTTGGTTTTTTGTCAAATCGGGTACACAAAGGAAGGTTGTAAAGCATAAAACCCATCAAATCCAGTTGAAACAAGTTGATCTTGCATGATTTTAACACATTTGGTGGGATAGACTCCATAACTCAGTTTGTAGCACTTGTGAAGGATTACTACGCTCCAAACCATAGAAGACCAAAGACACCCATGGGGGTAAAACTTGACACAAACTTGTAATTCATCAAAAGGAGACCTTGTGCAGTCAAAGAACAAATCAGGGATAGAGGAAATGAATTCCAATTGAGAGAGTAAGGAGTTAGACCACAAAGCCTAAAACAATGGAGTTGAAGCCCTTGAGCAACCAGGGAGTGTTTGACTTAGGGAAGTGGATCAAGGAGAGTTGCTAGGTTGCCTATAAACCTTTTGCACTCTGATTTTGGTGACTACACCTTGAAACTAGGAAAGGACCTATCACTTAGTAAAAATACAAGCCTATTGGGCAACCCCCTTGCCCATCCTCCATATCATAGTGGTATCAGAGCCTAGTTACACTTGGGAAGAAGTAGCAATTTGGCAACCATGGTGACAAATGCAGAGTTGGCCAAGAAAATGGAAGATCAGGAAGAAGAAAATAGGTTACTTAGAGTGAAGCTAGACCTCCTAGAGCAGAAATTGGGAGAAGTAGAAGTGAAGGTAGATGAAGCCAACAATAAGATAGAAGGAACAGAAGGCAGGGGTAAGCTATTAGCTATAGAGGATGAAATCCCTCTACCAGACCCTGTGATAGAGAATGCACCCTTTTTGAAAGCCTTGAAGGCTATGAGTGAGAGAACACTAGAAGGATTCCCACTATTCAGTGGTAAAATGGACCCAAAAGTGGTCATGGAGTGGATTGGGGGTCTTGAGAACCATTTTGAATGTGATGGTGTGACAGAGGCCCAGAAAGTGAAGGTGGCTAAGTCTAGGTTGAGAGGAGTTACCTTAACATGGTGGAAGTTCATTCAGGATGAACGTGAGAAAGAGGGCAAAAAGCCCATAGCAACTTGGAAGGGAATGTTGTCCAAGATCAGAGAGACTTACATTCCTGAGGACTATGAAATACAACTTCATAGGAAAAGGCAAAACCTTAGGCAAAAGGGGTTAGATGTCAGTAGTTACACCGAAGAGTTTCAGAAGCTATGCCTTAGGTCAAAGATCCAAGTGGATGAAAATGTCAAGGTTGCTAAGTATCTAAATGGCTTGAGATGGAACATTCAAGAAGAGTTAAGTTTGTTGTGTCCTACAACAGTCTAGAAGTGCTATCAACTTGCACTTAAGGTAGAGGAAAGGAGTAGGAAGAAGCAAGAGCAACATAACAGAGGTAGAGGAAGAGGCAGAGACGGTCGAGGCCATAGAGGTAGTTTTGGGGGAAGACACATAGATCAAAGGTCCCAGGGAGAATCTAAACTTATAGAGAAAAGTGGGGATTCTCAGAGCAAGCCCAACTATCAGGGTAGGCGATCAAGCAACCCAGGAAGGGGTAGATCTAGTGGACCAGGTAGAGGGTCTTACTTCTCCACCATGAAATGCTATAACTATCAGAAATTGGGTCATCCTTCTTATAGGTGTCCAGAAAAGCCTAACTCTTCCCATGGAGGTGAAAAGAGAGTGAACTATGTTCAGGAGGAAGGAAGTAGTACAAGAACTCCAACAATGAACCTAGCACCCGAAGATGGTGAGAGTCTAATGATGAGGAGAGTATTGATGCAAGAACCTCACAAGTGTGAAGCGTCTTAGAGAAGAGCATTGTTCAAGATCAAGTGCAAAATCTTGGGCAAGGTATGTAAGGTGGTTATAGATTCAGGTTCCACAGATAACATTATATCAGAGGAGGCAGTTAGAAAATTGAACCTACCTAGAATGAGGCACAAGGAACCCTACAAGGTAACCTAGTTAAACAAGGGGCAACATGTCCTAGTTAATGAACAAGCATGGATAGACTTCAACATAGGTGAATATAAGGATAGGATACTATGTGACATCCTTCCTATGGATGCTTGTCATCTACTATTAGGTAGGCCTTGGCAATTTGACAGAAAGGCACACCATGATGGTGAAAAAAACACATATTCCTTTCAAAAGAATGGCATTGTCTACAAAATATAGTCCCTTAGTGAAGAGACAAAGAACAAAAAACCACAGGCACTTAAAGTGTTATTAGTCAATGAAAAAGAGTTCATCCAAACCATGAAAGAGGGAGATGGGATTGGTTATGCACTTGTAGTGAAACCTAAGGAGAAGAAGGAAGAAAAACAAGTTGAGATCCCACAAGAAGTGCAACAAATTCTTGATAACTTTAAGGACATCATCAATGATGGACAACCAGCAACATTACCTCCTCCTAGAGCCATTAGTCATCAGATTGACTTTATACCAGGAGCTTCTTTGCCAAACAAAGCAGCCTATAAGATGACTCTTGAATAGAACAAAGAGGTAGCTAGGCAGATTCAAGAGTTGTTGGATCAAGGATTAATAAGGAAGAGTATAAGTCCTTGTGCCGTGCCTATAGTGTTAGCACCTAAGAAAGGGGGAACATGGAGACTATGCACCGATTCCAGAGCCATAAACAAAATCACAATAAGGTACAGATTCCCTATTCCCAGGATAGAAGATTTGATGGATTGTTTAGGGGGTGCAAGGTATTTCACAAAAATAGACTTAAAGAGTGGTTACCATTAGATAAGAATAAAAGAGGGTGATGAGTGGAAAATTGCTTTCAAAACAAATGAGGGTCTTTATGAATGGTTGGTTATCCCTTTTAGACTCTCTAATGTTCCCAGTACCTTTATGAGGTTAATGAATGAAGTATTGCAGGATTTTCTTGGTAATTTTGTGGTAGTCTACTTAGATGATATTCTCATTTTTAGTAAGACTAAAGAGGAGCATTTGAAACACTTAGCCATTGTTTTGCAAAGATTATCTGATGAGCAGTTAACCATAAATCTTGAGAAATGTGATTTTATGAAGCAAGAGATAGTCTATCTTGGTTTTGTTGTGTCCAGTGGAGATCTTAAGATGGATCAATCTAAAGTTGCAGCCATAACAAGTTGGCCAACCCCACAATCAACCAGTGCAGTTAGGAGTTTTCATGGTCTAGCCCAGTTTTACAGAAAGTTTATCAGAGGGTTCAGTGAGATTTGTGTACCCATGTTAGATACAATAAAGGGTGGTCATAAGGTTAAGTTTCAATGGATAGAAGCAGCCAATAACGGGTTTGAGTTACTCAAAACTAGAGTTGCTACACAGCTAGTGTTAATCCTTCCTAGTTTTGATAAGCTCTTTACTATAGAATGTGATGCCAGTCATCTTGCAGTAGGTGCAGTCTTTAGTCAGGATAATAGACCAGTTGCTTTCTTTAGTGAGAAATTGAATGATGCAAAAAAAAAGTACTCATCCTATGATTTAGAGTTATATGCATTGGTGTAGGCACTCAGGAAATGGAGGCATTACTTGCTTCCTAAAGAGTTTGTTGTGTATACAGACAACCAAACAGTCAGTTTTTTTAATTCTCAGGATAAACTCAACCATAGGCATGTGAAATGGGTAGAATACCTACAAGCATATACCTTTACTCTTAATCACAAGAAAGGCCAATGTAACAAAGTAGTTGATGCTTTGAGTAGGAGATTGCTGACTATTTAGGAGATTCAAGTTAAGAGTATTGGTATTGATTGCTTTCAAGATTTGTATCCTAATGATGATGATTTTGCTAATGCTTATAAAGTTTGTCACACTTTTGAGAATCATTTCCATAGTGAGTATACTGACTATACATTGCAGAATGGTTTGTTATTCAGGGGAGGACAACTGTGTGTTCCTAAAGGTTCCATGAGAGAAAACCTTATCCAAGAGAAACACAATGGGTGTTTGAGTGGCCATTTTGGTCTCAATAAGACCTTAGAGTTGGTTCAACGCTTCTATTACTGGCCTAAGATGTAGAGAGATGTCATAAGGTATGTTGAGTAGTGTATGGTATGTTAGAAGGCCAAAGGTAATAGCACTAATGCTGGTTTATATCAGTCACTTCCCATTCCTTCTAGGCCATGGGAGTGCATCAACATGAATTTTGTTGTAGGTTTACCAAAGACAAAAGTAGGGTATGACAGTATTTTTGTGGTTGTTGACAGATTTAGAAAAATGGCTCACTTTATACCTTGCAAAACTACTAATGATGCTAGTCATATTGCTTTCGTTTTCTTTAAAGAAGTTGTCAAGATACATGGTTTGCCATCTAGCATTGTGTCAGATAGAGATGTTAAGTTTTTGGGTTATTTTTGGAAGACTTTGTGGAAGAAATTGGGTACTAACTTGTCTTTTGGCTCAACTTATCATCCACAGATAGATGGCCAAACAGAAGTGGTGAATAGAACATTGGGTAATCTACTTAGATGTCTCACTAAGGAGTATGGACAAAGCTGGGATCAACTCATTCCACAGGTAGAATTTGCCTATAATGATAGTGTAAACAGATCCACTGGTAAGAGTCCATTTCAGATTATTTATGGTATGCATCCAAAAGGTGTTTTTGAGTTACATGATGTGACTAACTTGCAACATGTTAGTGGGACAACAAAGGATATGGCACAGTCTCTGAAAGAGATCCATGAACAGGTTAAGCAGTCTTTGCAGGACACCACAACAAGAGTCAAGGCAAGGGTGGATGCTTCAAAGAGGGATGTCCAATTCTTAGTTGGAGATTTTGTGATAGTGCATCTCAACAAGTCCAGATTGCAAAAGGGAGTTCCTACTGTGTTACAGATGAGAATAATAGGGCCTTGCAGGATTTTGGCTAAGTATGGTCCTAATGCTTATAAGATTGATTTACCTGCTGATGTTTCCTTGTCTTTTAATGTTGCAGATTTGGTACCTTTCAAGGGGTAGCCTCCAGAAGAGACTCAGAGAGCTTCAGACATTTCACATTCCCTTTCTGATCTATCTCTCCCCTCTTCTTCTTCTCCCATTCTTGAACAAGTACTTGATTCTGGACTCATCAAGAAGACTAGACAACATGACTAATTTGAACATTTGATCAAGTGGAAGGATCAACCAGCCTCTGAAGCCACTTGGATACCTGAAAGTGACTTCCACAAGGTTGGTATTCCTCTCTCTTTTCTGCCCAAAGGAGTCACATGACTTCTTTGTCACCGAGGGAGTATGGTGGAGGAGCACCTAGCTTCAATTCATCACAGGTTTGATAGCAGATTTGATTTTTATTAGTCTTGAGTTGGAAATTTTATCTAAGATGTTTTTGAGTTGTTCTAAGTTGTTTGGATGAGTTTTGAACTCATTGTGTGGTCATGTTTCCTCTTTTCATCTTTTTGCTCAAACTTGCCAGTTTGGAGTTGCCTGGCAAAATGTTGGAAAAAGTGAGTTTTCAATGTTTTTTTGTTTGGAAAAGTTTTTAGACATATTTTGTGCTTGGTTTTTAGGTGTGAGTAGTGTTCTTAGGTGATTGGTAGTCTTTGAGATCAACCTTGCATCATCTAGGCATTAAAAGTTGTCATTTTAGACATGAAAATGTCAAATTTGAGTGCTCTTGGACATGTACCTATCTATACAAGAGGATAACTGACTTGTAGAGGTATTTATTCTCCTGCTTTAACCATTATAAGGGTTGATTATTTACAGATATCAAGCATTTTAAAAGTTTGCACTAATTTTACCTTATTTTTCTCTATGTTTTAGCTCCATGTGAGCAGTAGTCCGTACACCTGCTGTATGTGGCCATACTATTTTTAAATTTTCAAGTTCTCTTATTCTTCCTAAAGCTTTTCCCTTTGGTGGCATCAAATTTCATTAAGTTTTGAGTTCTAAGCAAAATTATTTGGTTTTGACAGTTTCACTACCTTGTCTAGGAATTTGGCAAGGATGCTTGACCAACTTGGCTTCTTGAAGCCCTAAATGTTCATGGCTTCCCAAGAACCAGTTGGTCAACTTGTAAGATATGTAAATACATGTTTTTATTTCAAAAATGCAGGTGCAAGAAGTTTTCTGGGCATGGAGCCCTAGGCAAGTGTGCCATTTGGCTAGGGTCTTTGAAGAGGTTTGATGCTTTGCTCTTCTATAGAAAATGCATTCATCAGGTGGAAAGACCTGTTTTGATGTTTAAAGTTGTATGTGAAATAAAAGAGGCTTTCTAAGCCATGATAAGGATGGTTGCATTTTTCAGTTTGTGAAAATTGTGTAAAAAAACAGCGAGTCACTGTTTTGGTGTTGGTTTGCACCCATTTGCTTACTCTCC